>NC_083403.1:104562525-104597525 GCF_020745735.1 Hemiscyllium ocellatum | reverse complement strand
ACTGGGAGTGATCATCTTAGCTCTTTTCCGGAATCTTCTGTCATTACCAATGCAGTCTTGATAGAAAGAAAACGAGGCTGTTTTCTTTCCTGTCTGTACCACCCGAGATCTCTTGTGGCCAAAACATATCTTAAAAAAAAACTCGATCTGTGTCACGTGACTCCTTTGTGAATCAGTTTTGTTTTTGTTTCAAAAACAGGATTTCTTGTTTGGATGGTGGAACGAGTTTGGAATCTGAGGAGGAATCAGCTTGCTTTTGTATAGCTATGAGGAAACCCACCCTACAGTCCAACCCAACCCAGCAACAGGAACACTCAGTCAGATTTCTTGCAGATAGTTTTAACTCTTTCAGAACCTCTCAGTCTACATCTTTTCATGGTTCGGAACATTTTCCATTATTGTCTCCTTCATGTTTTCTGCTACAAACAGAACAATCCAAGTTTCTCTGAAATGCCTGTATGTAACTGAAACCCCTCGTTCCTGGTCCCATTCTCTGAAACTCCTCCTCACCCTTCCCAACACCTTGACATCTTTCCTGAAGGAGGTGACACCCAGAATTACTGCAGCTGGGAATTAATCTGTAAGTTATTAAGGTTTTATACATTTTAAAATCAAAGTTCTCCAAGGTGCTGACAGGAGGTGAGTTTCTCCACCATGTTGTCCCTGTTGCTGTATGACGCCTAGCCGCCATTTTGACTGAGGGAAGGTGTGACTGCGATCTTTTCATCTTCCTCAACTGCACCTCCATGTGGTGGGGAAATACGGATAGCATCTTCCTCACGGACAACGAGGAGTGCCCCTGTGAGATTTCCCATGTTTCCTTCATGATCAAGGTGACTTTGCTCAGCACAGGACAAAGAGAAAGGTTTGGAGTCTCCTATTTCCTGCGGTATAACCTTTGCCCTTTCAGTTCGGGCCTAGTGAGCTGATGAGTAGGGCACCCCCTAACTCACTTCTTTATCAAGTTGGCGCTCAACTGCCCTGACTGATGAGTTGGTCTGCTGCAGGCACAGGGCAGAATGAAAGATATTTTCCTATATCTGCTGTCTCTCCATGTTCACCCTCACCTTGGAATCAGAAAGTTATGAGTTCACACCCTGCACCTGAGGCTCTTCCCCAAAATCTGAAGCTAGCAATCTCCATTCCAGACCAAGAGGATACTGTATTGTTGAAGATGCTGTGTTTTGGATGAGATATTGAATGAAGGCCTTTGCCTGGCCTATCCCTCAGGAGGGGCCCCATGGCAATAGCGGAAGAAGAACTAGGAACATTCCCACAACCAATCCTAGAGACAGCCAGGAGTGTTGTCAATTCGCCTTTTCGCAATCAGGTTCTGGAGTTGAAAAGTGTGGTGCTGGAAAAAACACAGCACCCGAGGAGCAGGAGTCAACATTTCAGGCATTAGCTCTTCAACAGGAATGTTGGGGGGGGGGGGGGGGGGGGAGGAAGGGGGCTGGGAGGTAAATAGGGGGTGGGGGTGGGGCTGAGGGGAAAGGTAGGTGGGATGGTGATAGGTGGATGCAGGTGAGGGATAATTGTGATAGGTCAGAGAGGAAGGTGGAGCGGATAGGTGGGAAGGAAGATGGACAGGTCAAGTGGTTGGTGCCAAGTTGGAGGGTTGGATCTGGGGTGAGGTAGGGATTTAGGTAGATTCAGAAACTAGTGAAATCGATGTTGCTGCCGTGTGGTCGGAGTGTCCCGAGCCCAGCTGGTGCAGAGGGAAGAGGTGACCGGGAGGAAGTAAATGTTTTGCTGCAGCTGCCCGCTGCTGGAGCCCTGAGTAATGTTCCAGTCTGGTGAGGACTGTCCGGGTACCCTTTCAATATGGTGCCAGGATATTTGCCCCTGCAAGGTAATGGCATTGAGGGAGGGGGAGGGTGATCTTGAATTCCCACCTGCCCCAGCCACAATATTCACGGAGCTGCTGAGTTCGTAACTGTCTCGATGTGTGTGAGAATCCACCCAGCTCGCTTCCCCTGCCTGCACAGTCCCATCCATTTGTAAATAAGTAGGAACTGCCGCAGTAGGCCATTCAGCCCATCGGGTCCACTCCATTCAATGAGATCATGGTTGACGTTGTAACAGTGGCTACACTTCCAAAGTGCTCATTAGCTCATTGGGACAGAGACAGCAATGTAGGTGGGGTCTTCCCATACTGCGAGGTTTTGTGGCTGGCCCAGAGATATTTCTTTTTTCATGCTGGAAGTGATCGATGTATTGGGGAAGCTAATAGGAATTGCGTTCCACACGTAATGACCTGGACAGGTCGGGAATTGATCCACCAGTTGGATATGATCCCATGAAGCTTCCGTCTCTTTCCGTCTCTCCCAGAATCGAAACATCTCAACCCACAGTTTTGTTAACCCCTTTTGGTTGGATCCCTCTTCCACCGATCTTGCGTGAAGCACAAAGCGGTGGATCCGAACACGACTTCAACCTCTTGGCCAGAGCTGCCACCATAGCCTGTGCCTCTGATGACCTGAACTCTCCTCCCAGTGCCAGTGCTCAGTGTCAGTGCTCAGTACCAGTGCTCAGTGCCAGTGCTCAGTACCAGTGCTCAGTGCCAGCGCTCAGTGCCAGTGCCCGCGTGCTCAGTGCCAGTGCTCAGTACCAGTGCCCAGTGCTCAGTGCCAGTGCTCAGTGCCAGCGCTCAGTGCCAGTGTCCAATGCTCAGTGCCAGTGCCCGAGTGCTCAGACACTGGATGAACAGCCAAAATGGGGTTTATGAAGTGAAGATCAGTGCCATGGAGAATTGATTTTAAAACAGGGCACTGCCATTGACTCAGCTCCAGGCTGGATCAGGAATTTAATCTCGGGGAACGTCAAACTTGAACCAGGGTCAAGCTCATTGAAACAACGAGATGTTGACTAGAGCAGGGGAAATGTCTCCCAGATTGTGGTGGGAACAAATTCACTCTCTCCCTGGAAGGACATCGTCTTTGGCTCTATATGAGTGAGGACCACGTTGTTGGACGTTGCTGGTGGCTGACAACATTGCTGTACGTGTGTGGGAGACAGCCAAGTGGCTAGTGCTCTAAGAGGCCCCATGAAGGGCTCCCCATCAGCAAGAGAATGAAACAATTGCAGGGGGAAATGCAAAATGTCAATGGAGTGACAGAACAGTCAGGGAGATTTCCTCCTGCTGGCTAACCAGCTCAGAGTAACGAGAACAGAAAGTTGCAGGAAAGCAGCTTTTAGCCAGACAGCCCGGGAATGTTTATCTCTCTCTCTCTCTCTCTCTCTCTGTCAGGGCAGAAAGCAGACACAACCACACTCCTTTATACAGTCAGCGTGGTAGTCACCCAGGGCCCATTTACAAAGGGGGCTGGGGGGCGAGGGTGCAAGTGGTATGGAGTGGAGGGGAGGGAGTGGTGTTCTGGGGAGGAAGTGGAGGGGAGTGGGGTGGAGGGGAGGGAGTGGTGTTGAGGGGAGGAAGTGGAGGGGAGCGGGGTGGAGGGGAGGGAGTGGTGTTGAGGGGAGGAAGTGGAGGGGAGCGGGGTGAAGGGGAGGGAGTGGATGGTACAGATGAACAGGGATTGCAGGGGTAGGGAGGACAGGGAAGGAATGGAGGGGAGGGAACAGAGGGATTCGAGGGTAGAGGAAGGGAGGAGCAGGCAGAGGAGAGGGGAGAGGAGGGTATGGAATAGAGTGGAGGGGAGGAAACCTTGACCATCTGACCCAGCAGGGTTTGAAATGAGCCCCCAGACAGTGGGGCCCGATCAGAAATCCCATGTCCCTCAGAGAACAGAGAGAGCGACATGTGCTGAAGGCAGATTGTTACCATTGGCTGCTGCTGCCTGCTGTGTTCTCAGTGGGGTCAGAGGGCATGTGTACTTTGTAAATATTTGTAAACACAGTAAATTCACCTGAGTATGAAACTGGAACTTTAATCTGTTTGAAATGCTTGTGTGTTTGGATTTCCTGTAGTAACCAGTTTTGTCCAGTTGCCTGCAAAGTTGTGTTTGGCTTGGTTCCCTGTCCTCCCCTTCACACATACGACAGTCTCCCACATACAGCAGGCTCTGTTCATCAACTCTCCTGCTCTGGGCACCGGAAAGAAAACAAATCCCTGCTTTGATCGGGAGATTGCTACTGGGGAATGAGGGTCCTTGCCTGGCCCCTCTCCCTCTGTGTACAGGCCCCTGGTCACTCAGTGCTGGCTGTTCTCTCTCTCTCTCACTTGTTTACCCTCGTGGTGGGGACTGACCCGCTGTGTTTGCCTCAGGGTCAGCCGCAATGACAAACACCAGGGCACACCGAGCAACCGGGATGGAAAGATTGCCGTGGAAACGAGGTCACACAGCACAGCTCAGCTCGAAACCAGAACCTCCCTCCTCCACCACAGGCCCAGAGCAAAACAGGAGCGTTATAGCAACACTCCCGTCACTGGTTCTGATTCACAACATCACCCGACACCCTCCCCCCACCTCTCACACACACACACACACACACACACTCACAGCCTTTCACCAGAGTGAGTAGGCTGCAGAAACTGTCTCTTTGGAAATCTCCCTTGGGCTGTTTAAATGATTGAAAGTAAGCCGCCGTCTGAAGTGCACGGTATTGACGAGGGAAGGGGGCAGGCTCTAGTACAGGATGGAGCACATTCAGGGCACAGTTCCTCAAAGGAAGGGATCAGCACATGCTTTCCATCTACCAGGGGAATTCCCTCTCGTGATAGAGAGGCTGTCTTCTCACAGCCGTGGGAACTGTGGAGGGAATCAATGAATCCGATTTCCCTGCTCCTCTTTGTCCAGGATAATTGTTCCATTGTTTTGGAATGTAACCAGAGTCCCGAACCCTTCCCCTCAGCCGCCATTTCCCTGGTGTCCGCCATTGAGGTTTCAGGAATGGGGCTCAGGGTGAAAATCCTCGCAGGGTACAGTCTGACCACATTCCGGCGGTTTGGAATCCAGCTACCTCCCGCCTATTGGTGCTGTCAGGCCGCAGTTTCACATCTTCAGGCTTAAATAAAAAGACGGGTATTTGGTGAGCACCCTGAATGATTTTCAGTTGTCCCAAAGGGTTTTAGACACAGGGAAGTACCTTCTACCATTTGTCATGCGGGAAACACAATTGCACACAGCAAGATCCCACTAACTGATAGGGGGTCAATAACTGGATCATTCATTTCACTGAGATCAGTGGAGGGGAAAAAAAATCAGCTCAACAAATCTGGGTGAACTCCCTTGCAAAACAGTATAGCACTCCCTCAGTACTGACCCTCTGACAGTACAGCACTCCCTCAGTACTGACCCTTCAACAATGTGGCACTCCCTCAGTACTGACCCTCTGACAGTGTGGCATTCCCTCAGTACTGATCCTCTGACAGTGCAGCACTCCCTCAGTACTGACCCTCTGACAGTGTGGCACTCCCTCAGTACTGACCGTCTGACAGTGTGGCATTCCCTCAGTACTGATCCTCTGACAGTGCAGCACTCCCTCAGTACTGACCCTCTGACAGTGTGGCATTCCCTCAGTACTGATCCTCTGACAGTGCAGCACTCCCTCAGTACTGACCCTCTGACAGTGTGGCACTCCCTCAGTACTGACCGTCTGACAGTGTGGCATTCCCTCAGTACTGATCCTCTGACAGTGCAGCACTCCCTCAGTACTGACCCTCTGACAGTGTGGCATTCCCTCAG
The DNA here is from genome assembly GCF_020745735.1 of Hemiscyllium ocellatum. Taxonomy (NCBI): domain Eukaryota; kingdom Metazoa; phylum Chordata; class Chondrichthyes; order Orectolobiformes; family Hemiscylliidae; genus Hemiscyllium; species Hemiscyllium ocellatum. The sequence goes on along the minus strand of NC_083403.1, from coordinate 104,591,880 downwards.
TACTGATCCTCTGACAGTGCAGCACTCCCTCAGTACTGACCCTCTGACAGTGTGGCACTCCCTCAGTACTGACCCTCTGACAGTGTGGCATACCCTCAGTACTGATCCTCTGACAGTGCAGCACTCCCTCAGTACTGACCCTCTGACAGTGCAGCACTCCCTCAGTACTGACCCTGACAGTGTGACACTCCCTCAGTACTGATCCTCTGACAGTGCAGCACTCCCTCAGTACTGACCCCCCTGAGTGTGCAGCACTCCCTCAGGACTGACCCTCTGACAGTGCAGCACTCCCTCAGTACTGTGCTTTCAACAGTGTGGCACTCCCTCAGTACTGATCCTCTGACAGTGTGGCATTCCCTCAGTACTGATCCTCTGACAGTGCAGCACTCCCTCAGTACTGACCCTCTGACAGTGTGGCACTCCCTCAGGACTGACCCTCTGACAGTGCAGCACTCCCTCAGTACTGTGCTTTCAACAGTGTGGCACTCCCTCAGTACTGACCCTCTGACAGTGCCACACTTCCTCAGTACTGACCCTCCGACCGTGCAGCACTCCCTCAGTACTGACCCTCTGACAGTGCGGCCTTCCTTCAGTACTGACCCTCCGACAGTGCAGCACTCCCTCAGTACTGACCCTCCGACAGTGCGGCACTCCCTCAGTAATGACCCTCTGACAGCGCGGCACTCCCTCAGTACTGACCCTCTGACAGCCCTGCACTCCCTCAGTACTGACCCTCTGACAGTGCCGCACTCCCTCAGTACTGACCCTCTGACAGTGCGGCTCTCCCTCAGTACTGACCCTCTGACAGCACGGCTCTCCCTCAGTACTGACCCTCTGACAGTGCCGCACTCCCTCAGTACTGACCCTCTGACAGCACGGCTCTCCCTCAGTACTGACCCTCTGACAGTGCCGCACTCCCTCAGTACTGACGCTTTGACAGCGCTGCTCTCCCTCAGTACTGACGCCCAGATCTTGTGTTTAAAGGGGATTTTGCCTCACATCTTGTCCAGATAACAGTACTGGACAATGGATGACATGAGTTTTTATTTTGTACCCTTGTAACACGGGGTTGTCACTGGCTGGGCCAATATTTATTGTCGGTGCCGAATTGCCCTTGAGGAGTTGGTAGGCAGCTCCCTTCTTAAACCGCTGCAGTCCTTGTACTGTGGGTGATGTTTAGCAGAGGATTCCATTGGCCGCACCTTGGGATTTTATGACAGATGCTATATAAAGACGTTTCTTTTTGAAATATTTCATATCACCGAGTGCAAGTGCTCTAGGCCTGGGCTCCGGCCGTTCAGAATAAAAAGCTGCGCGCTTACTCCCTCTACAGCTGGAGCTGCTGGAACAGGATGGTCATGGGTGAATTTATCCTGTTGGCACTGAAGGCAAGATTCTCATTCTTCCCAATATTGACATTGATCACCTGTGGGATCTCGCTGTGTGAAAATCAGCTGCTGTGGTTTCTAAATGGCAGATGCTTTAGAGGCAGCTCAAGGTTTGAGCTGAAAATGTGTTGCTAGAAAAGCGCAGCAGGTCAGGCAGCGTCCAAGGAACAGGAAATTCGGGCATAAGCTCTGATGAAGGGCTTATGCCCGAAACGTCAAATTTCCTGCTCCTTGGATGCTGCCTGACCTGCTGCGCTTTTCCAGCAACACATTTTCAGCTCTGATCTCCAGCATCTGCAGACCTCACTTTCTCCTCGAGGGCATCTCAAGGTCACCAAGGCATGACTGAAATGAGGCTCCTGGTCGTACTATTGTCGGGTGAGGTACACCGCCAGTGGGCAAAGGTAGTGGCCCTGTCAGCCTGACTGCAGCACAAAGTTGACAGGTTGGTGTTGGAGAGCAGGCACAGATAGGGCTCACTGGGTCCTTGGGGCGAGGGAGGTCTGGCTGTCCATGACTGGATCCTGGAGAATTGCCATCGCCAACCGGATGGATTTCAGGAAGTAGCAAGTGGGGAATGGGGAGTGAAAGTGCCTGCCCCACATTGTTAAGTGATACAGGATGGTGGTGTAACGCCTCCTGTCACCATCAGCACTGCAGCCAAGGTCAGACCTGGTCCGTACACTCCCAGTGACCTTTGGGGAGTCTGAGGGACGATGGACAGATGGAGGACACAAACAGATAAGGTCACAGTTCATTAACTCAACTCCATAATCACACTGCCCAAGCCCCAGGAAAACTGATGGAGACAGCAGTGGGAAGCCCTTAGGGACCGGAGTTTCGCAGGTTGAGAGGTGACCTTATTGGAATATACAAGATTGTTAGTGATATTCGACAGGATAGATGTGAAAACATTACTTCCCCTTCTGGGAGGGTGTAGGAGCAGAGGGCATAACCTCAGAGTCAAAGGGGGCAGACTTAAGACAGAGGGAGAAACTTCTCTCTCTGAGCGTGATGAATCTGTGGAATTCCTTACCTCGGAAGGCCATTAAGGCTGGGCCACCAAGTTATATCCAGGACTGAGAGAGACAGATTCTTAATCAATGAGGGAATCAGGGGCTATGGGGAAAGAGCAGGAAAGTGGAGTTGCTTATCAGATCAGCCAGGATCTCGTTGAAAGGCGGAACAGAATCGATGGGCTAAATGGCCTGCTCCCATAGTCTTATGTTGGTCTAGGGGAAACAAATAGGAAAGATGGCTCAAGGCTATAATTCATTGACATGTCAGCTGAGATCCCACAGCCTCGAGGTTCTCCATGTGGTCTTGGTCAATAGTTATCCTCTTTGAAACATCACAAGGAGACCCTGTCAGTCTGGTCAGTATCACATAGCTGTGTCTGGGAGTGTGCTGGCCAACAATACAGCTGTCAGCTACCTCACTGGCACTAACACACTTGGAATGGCCTGAGATTGCAAAAGGCGCTACAGAAATTCAAACTTTTCCTCCTTTTGTCGTTCGACTTCTGCCCAGAAAGCACCTCCCCCTCCTTTCAGATGGTCATGGCTTGTTGAAAGCTGCATGTTCTATTCTGGAAGAATCAAATTCCTTTCGCTCTGTAAATCTCGGAGGAATATTCTCACAGAAGCCTCAAGCTAGCTGCTCTGATGAAAGGGTTTGTTTTTGTACAGGATTGCAGACATTCTTTGATCTGGGTGAGAGGGAGACAGAGTGCCAGCTGTACATGCTGCTTGAACATGTATCGTCAAGAGGAAGGCTAGGGCTGCAGTTCACTCTTAGCGGTGGTTTAATGGTCGGTCTGCTCCCCTCTCTGAAAGACAGCCCAGAATTTGAGCCACAAACCAAGGCATTCAGGTCCTGCTGTACTGCTGAGGGAGTGCTGCACTGTCAGGGGTGTTCCAGACAGGATGTGAAACTGCTCATTTCCTGTCTCCATGCGATCCACTAACGTGCTGTTTGATGGCCTCACCAGAGATATTTTTCTGGAGTGTGAACGCATTCCCAATGGAAGTCTAGAGACAGAGAGGGAAGGAACTGTGCACAACAAGATCCCACAAGCAGTGGTATGCAGTTGTGTTTGGGTGTTGACCGAGGGGTGAATAACGGTTCGTGTGGGAGATCACTGGCTCATCTTCAAAGACTGCTATCACACCCATGGGGTATGGGGCCTTATTTCAGTGTTCCACTGCCAACAGCAGGACTTCCAATACGGCGGCACTCCCACATGGCTGGACCCTGGCCTTTTCTGAGAGAACATGGGACCTGAACCAGCCAGCACCCTGACTCCGCACTGGGCTGCACACTCGCTGGAACCAAACCGAAACGGTAAGGCAGTCAGGCCTGTTCACACGGAGGACACAGGCTTCATTTCTTGACGTGGGGGGGAGCTGGTCATGTTTTGCAGCGGAGATGCTGAGCTGGGTTCGACAGTGCAGCCACTACCCTGTGAGGCCGGAAGCAACGCCAAGGCCTATTCAAGATGGCAGCAGCACTCCCTTCACAGAGCTTCCCCTTTCAGGAGACGAGACTGGTGTTGGGGTGGGGTGAGGGTGTCTTTTATTATCTGAAGACAGGGAAGCAGCAGAGCAAACTCTGGCCAGGGAGTAACGGAAGGAGTAATCCGCCTCTTCCGTGCTTCAATAACCAAAAGAAAACACAAGCTGTGCTATCCAGAGGATAGTTGTGTCTGACTGTATCTAACTACTTCAGAGCTGACTACAACCTTCAGGGGGATTGGGGAGGGAGGATGGATCCTATGAGGAAACTGATATTTCATATCACTCGCCTCCACTTTACAATACTGCCCTTTGGGCCTTTCAACCCCCCTCCCTCCCCTGGGCTTCCAAAACAGTTTGCAACAAATGAAGCAATGTAGGCAATGTGACAGGTGATCTCTGCACAGCAAGATTCCACAAGCAGTACAGAGTGAAAGAGCAGTTCCACCTGTTTTCTCAGTGATGTTAGCTGAGGGGTGAGGATTGACCAGGAAGATCTCCTGTTTGTCCAACCAAGCAATGGGGTCTTTGGTATTGAGCTGTAGGAGAGAAAGGTAGGGCCTCAGAGAACAACATCAACACAACCTCACAACAAAGTCCCTGAGGACATCACATGATGGGGGTAAGGTGAGAAAGCAGACATTTTAACGCCATTGTTTCTCGGACAGTGGGAATCATGGACAGGCCATGCCACGTTACCCCAGGAAACCGGTGCTGTGCGTTAACTGAAGGGTTTACAGTCACATGGCCAGTCATCGGTGTGGGGTCTAGATTCACAAGCGGGCGGGGGGGGGGGGGGGGGTAAGGCAGCAGATTCCTTGCCCTAAGGTCAATTAGTGAACCCCATTTGGTTCCTATGGCAACCTAACAGCTTTTACTTTTACTGGGGCCAGCTTTTTAAAAACAGAATTTTAATCCTCAAACTGCTCTGTTGGGTCAGGATTTGAACCTACATTCTGTCCTAAAGGTTGATTGAATCTGCTTTCTACAATGATTAGACCAGTAACATACCCATGACAACACATCCCAGAGTCACAAGGGTGAAGTGAAACCTTTCAATCATTCCTTCCACAATCAAACCAGCCCCAGAATTCAATAATGAGTGACCGTACTGAAAGTTTCACAGAGTTAGGTAGACCCACTGGCTTTCACAAGGGGAGAGATGGGGACAGAGAGAAATAAAGGGAGGGGCAGACAGAGAGACAGGAATGACAATCATGGTCAAGGAGAGGCTAAGACAGAAAGAGAGTCATAGAGTGAGGACAATTATAGACAGAAAGGATGAGAGACGTAAATAGAATGGATAACCAGAGACGCTCTCCCAGGGTGGAAATGGCGATCATGAAGGGATATCATTTTAAGGTGATTGGAGAATGGTTTAGGGAAAGATGTCAAAGATAGGCTCATTACGCAGAGAGTGGTGGGTGTGTGGAATGCACTGCCAGCGATGGTAGTAGAATCAGCCACATTAAGGACATTTAATCAACTCTTGGATAGGCACATGGATCACTGTAAAATGTAGGGTGTGCAGGTTGGAGTAGGATAAAGGGTCAGCACAACATCAAGGGCCGAAGGGCCTGTACTGTGCTGGACTGTTCTATGTGTTATGAATGAGAAATGTGGACGGATAGATAAGGGGTGACAGGAGGACCAACAGTGAGAGACCGAAGGTGTCAGAAACAGAGGGGAATGGAGAGGAGAGGGAAGTGGATGCACAGAGAAGAGCAATTGACCGAGAGTAGAGAAGGAGAGAGGAGGGGATGGACAGAGAGACAAAGGTGAAGAGAGAAGGAAGCAAAGAAAGAGAAGACAAGGACGAGAGAGAAAGGGAGCGAGACAGAGAGAGGAGAATGAGAGAGTGACAGAAAGTTGAGTTTCATTCTTATGCTGTTAGCTTTGGCAATTGAAACTGATAACAGTGCTGAAAGTTTGTACCTCTCTTGGGGTGATGTCATGCTCAGTATGTATTCAGTGTGTAATTCACAGTGACTGAGAGATAAGCAGGGCCAGGCAGCAATGCAAGCAACAAGCAGAGCTATTACAATTTCATTCAGTCTCACCAATCCCACAACTCATTTCCAAGGAATGATCAATTACAGGCTCCGAATCCAACGCCATTAACCGATAGATGTGATTCTGGTCATAATTTCACAGACAGCACCTGTGGAAATTCCATGTATGAGGGTGTCAGTTTTTGACAAATGATACCTGAGCAGCTCATGTCCCTGTTTTTGTAAATCTCTAGAATGTGGGACATAACAACTTTACTGTGATGTGCCTCAGTAACTAAAACCCACTTCTCATGAATACATTGAGGACTTGCATTTGTATAGCACCTTTGGCAGCTTGGAACATCCAAAAGGGTTTAGCATTCCCAGGGCTGATCGTGTTGAAATGTTAACTCTCTTTCTCACTCCACAGATGCTGCCAAGAGAAAGTGAGGACCGCAGAGGCTGGAGATCAGAGTCAAAAAGTGTGGTGCTGGAAAAGCACAGCAGGTCAGGCACCATCCAAGCAGCAGAAGAGTCAATGCTGCCAGACCTGCTGAGTGTTGCCAGTACTTCCTGTTTGGGGGAAATGTAGCATCTATCATTGTACAGCAGGATCACACCAATGACAATGGCTGGCAGACAGGTTGTTCCTCGATGGGAATTGTGGGTATATACACTTTCCTGGCATGTCAGGTTAAACTCCCCTGCTCTTTCTGAAGCTCAGCCAGTAAAAGCATTTAAAACCCACAGTGCAGCTTCAGCTTCTGCAACTGAAGTGAAGTGAAGCACTGAGCCATTTTTCTATTTCACTGCCCACTGTCTACTATTCTCATGGGGCTTTCCAGGGGCCAATGACAACCTCATTTAGTCAGATTCTCCTCATCAGTAAGGCTGGATTACACGTTCCTCAGGATGTTGGGTCCCAGGCAGAATGCCTGGGCCATTAGAGAGGAGGCTTGTGCACATGTGTATGCATATGGCTGTGTGTGTGTGTGTGTGTGTGTGTGTGTGTGTGTGTGTGTGTGTGTGTGTGTGTGTGTGTGTGTGTGTGTGTGTGTGTATGCGTATGGCTGTGTGTCTGTGTCTGTGTGTGTGTGCGTATGGCTGTGTCTGTGTGTGTGTGTATATACGTATGGCTGTGTGTGTGTGTGTATCTGTGTGAGTGTGTGTGTGCATGTGTATCTGTGTTTGTGTGTGAGTGTGTGTGTCTGTGTGTGTATGGCTGTGTGTGTGTGTCTGCGTGTCTGTGTGTGTGTATGTGTGTGTGTGTCTCTGTGTCTGTGTGTGTGTGTCTGTGTGTGTCTGTGTCTGTGTGTGTCTTTGTGTGTCTGTGTGTGTATCTGTGTGTGTGTCTGTGTGAGTGTGTCTGAGAGTGTACCTGTGTATCTGTGTCTGTGTGTGTGTGTGCGCCTGTATGTGCATGTTTGAGTGTACATGTGCCTGTGTCTGTCCGTGTTTGTGTGTATGATCTGTGTTTGTGTGTGCATATGCGTGTGTATATCTGTGTTCATGTGTGTATGTCTCTGTGTGTGTATGTCTCTGTATGTATTTCTATGTCTGTCTGTGTGTTCGTGTGTGTGTGTCTATGTGCATGTATGTCTATATCTGCTGGCACGTGTGTATGTCTGTGCCTGTGTGTGTCTCTCTCCGTGTGCGTGTGCATGTTGATGTTCATGTGTGGTCTATGTTTGTGCATATGTGTCTGTGTGCATGTGGATGAATGTGTCTGTCTATGTCTGTGTTCATGTGCATGCTTGTGTTTGTGCATGTGTCTGTGTGTGTGTATGAGTGTGTATATGTCTGTGTTGGTAGGGTGGCAGGGGTTGGAGAGTGGGATGGTTGGAGATGGGAGGTGAGATGATGTAACCTCCAGGTTTGTGCCTGATTGAGTTGGGACCTGTCGGTGTAGTCCTTTCGCAGTAAATCTCATCCGAGTTTAGTGATTCTTACTGTGAGCTGGAGCAACATGGCCGCTCCTTACCTCCTGACAGTTTTGTTTAACTTAACGAAATGTTTAGAAACTGGGGCTTGTTCAGTCATGTAAACAGACACCCATTTGGCTCCATCTGTTCTCACACCCTTCTGCCTCCGTACAAACCTTCTGTACTCAACCTGATTGCCTTCAACTCTCTGCCAGTCTGGCTAGTAACAAATCGCATACCTCTGCAGGGATTGGGCAGATTTTATTGATGACTTTATGATTAAAACCCAAGGAGTGAATAATCACTGTGTTCTCACTACTCCCCACCCACAGCTCCCAGCATAAAATCAAAATCCTACTGCCAGTTACTAGGACAACCAATTATACTTCATCAACATCGGGTTTTACACAAGATCTCTCAACCAAGTTTCCTTCAAAACATAGGTTTTAGATTAGATTCCCCTACAGTGTGGAAACAGGCCCTTCGGCCCAACCAGTCCACACTGACCCTCCAAAGAGTAACCCATTTCCCTCTGACTAATACAGCTAACACTATGGGTAATTTAGCATGGCCGATTCACCTGGGAAGAAACTGGAGCACCCAGTGGAAACCCACATAGTCACAGGGAAAATGTGCAAACTCCACACAGACAGTCACCTGAGGCGGGAACTGAACCTGGGACCGTGAGGCTGCAGTGCTAGCCACTGAGCCACTGTGCCACCCTACTTGGCTTTACTATCAAACTAAAACATATTCAACGAACATGCAATAACTGATTAACATACACTGTCAACAGTATACAGGAATAAATCCTTATTCCTCTCCATGTCCCTGAAACAGTCAGAAACACTGCGAGAAAAGAGAAGAAAAGGAATTTGCTGCACAGATTGACTTTCTTCAAAAGGAATAACTCAAGAATAACTGATTGACTGAAGAGTAAAGTGTAGAATGTTCCAGAGTCTGTTGTCACACATGGTTATCACTGGCTTCTTTGCAGATACAGCTTGCTCAGGAAGAACAATATTGAAATATTTGCAGAAGAATAGCTTCTGGTTGTGGTTCAGAAAGGCAGTTCAGTACCACCTTCTCAAGGGCAGCTAGCAATGGGCAATACATGCTGGCACAGGCCGCAATACATGTTGGTACAGGCCGCAACGCATGCTGGTACAGGCAGCAATGCCCATACCCAGTGAATGAATTAAAAACAAGATGGTGCTCTGCTGCGTGGGGTAGTCAACCGCTGATTCCCTCAACACTCACAGAAGATCACAAGACAGTTGATATAGAAATGCACCTTTCACTTTAGTGAAGGAGCAGGGTGGGAAGGAGAGAGGGGAAAGGAGAGAGGGGGGAGGAGGGGAGAAGGAGAGGGGGAAGGAGAGGGGGGGAAGGAGAGGGGGGGAGGAGAGGGAATCACAAAGGGGACAACCCTCCTGCAGTCATATACTTTGTTCAAAAGGAAGTCTATTCATTTATTCAGTCATGGGACGTGTGTGTCACTGACTGGGCCCAGCATTTATTGCCCATCCCTAGTTGCCCCTTGAGAAGGCGGGGGTGAGCTGCCTTCCTGAACCACTGCAGTCCATGTGCTGTGGGTTGACCCACAATGCCATCATGGAGGGAATTCTAGATTTTGACCCAATGACTGTGAAGGAACGATAGTGTATTTCCAAGTCAAGATGATGAGTGGCTTGGAGGGGAACTTGCAGGTAGTGGTATTCCCTTGTATGTGCTGCCCTTGTCCTTCAAGATGGAAGTGATTGTGGGTGTGGAAGGTGCTGTGTGAGGATCCTTGGTGCATCTCTGCAGTGCATCTTGTAGATGGAGCGTCAGTGGTGGGGGATGTGGGCGCTTGTGGATGTGGTGCCAATCAAATGTGCAGCTTTGTCCTGGATGGTGCCCAGCTTCTTGAGTGTTGTTAGAGCTGCATTCATCTAGGCAAGTAGGGAGTATCTCATCCCACTCCTGGCTTATGCTTTGTAGGTGGTGAACGGGCTTTGGGGGGGGTCAGGAGGTGAGTTACTCATGGTATTTATACGGTTGGTCCAGTTGAATGAGAGAAAGTGAGGACTGCAGATGCTGGAGATCAGAATCGAGAGTATTTTGCTGGAAAAGCGCAGCAGGTCAGGTAGCATCCAAGGAGTGGGAGAATCGACGTTTCGGGTCGGTTGCTGCTTGACCTGCTGTGCTTTTCCAGCAATTTACTCTGTACTCTAGTCCAGTTGACTGGTCAATGATAACCCCCAGAATGTTGATAGTGGGGGATTCAGTGATGCTAACACCACTTACTCTCAAGGGGCTGTGGTTAGATCATCTCTTGTTAGGGATGGTCACTGCCTGGTATTTGTGTGATGTGAATGTTTTATTTTGCCACTTTTTAGCCCAAGCCGGGATATTGTTCAGGATCTGCTGCATTGGAACGTGGACTGCTTCAGTATCTGAGGAGTTGGGAATGGTGCTGAACATTATGCAAACATCCCCACTTCTGACCTTCTGATGGAGGAAGGTCATTGAGGAAGCAGCTGAAGATGGTTGGGCCTATAGGACACTAGGACACTATCCTGAGGAGCTCCTGCACAGATGACCTGGAGCTGAGATGACTGACCTCCAACAACCACAACCATCTTCCTATGTGCCAACCTGCAGAGAGTTTACCCCTGGATTCCCATTGATTCCAGTTTTGTTAGGGCTCCTTGATGTAACAAATGGTTGAGTGCTCGCCTGATGTTGAGGGCCATCACTCTCCCCTCCCCAGTGCTGTAACTGTACTGAGGGGTGCGGCAAGTTCTGGAGCACAAGTCCTCAGTACTATTGCTGGGATGCTGTCAGGGCCCATAGCCTTTGCACTATCCAGTAGATCTGACCTTTTGTTGATATTATGTGCAGTGAAGTGAATGGGCTGAAGGCTAGTATCTGTAATGCAGGGGACCACTGCAGGAGGCCGAGATGGATCATCTACTCAGCATTTCTGGCTGAAGGTTGCAGTGAAAGCTTCAGCCTTGCCCTTTGCACTGATGTGTTGGGCTCTGCCATCATTGAGGATAGGGATATTTGTGGAGCCTCCTCCTCCAGTGAGTTGTTTAATGTCTTAGTGGATGTGGACATTTCACGTCTGGGTGTGGCAGGACTTCAGAGCTGAGATCTGATCTGTTGATTGTGGGATCACTGAGCTCTGTCTCTCACTTGCTGCTGGTGCCGTTTGGCATGCAAGTAGTCCTGTTTGAGACACCTCATTCCTGAGGAAGGGCTTATGCCCGAAACGTCGATTCTCCTGCTCCTTGGATGCTGCCTGACCTGCTGCGCTTTTCCAGCAACACATTTTTAAGCTCTGATCTCCAGCACCTGCAGTCCTCACTTTCTCCTCATTTTAGGTATGCCTGGTGCTGCTCCTGCGCTCTGCATTGAACCAGGGTTAATCTCCTGGCTGGATGGTCATGGTTGAGTGGAGGATATGCCGGGCCATGAGGTTCCAGATTGTGCTGGAGTCCAGTTCTGCTGCTGTTGATGGCCCACAGTGCCTCATGGATGCCCGGACTTGAGTTACTAGATCTGTTGGAAGTCTGTCCCATTTAGCGTAGAGTTACTGCCATACAATACAATGGAGAGAATTCTCAACATGAAGGCGGGACTCTGTCTCTACAAAGACTGTATGGTGGTCACTCTTACCGATACGGTCATAGACAGACTCTTCTGCAGCTGGCAGACTGATAAGGACGAGGTCAAGTATGTTTTTCACACTTGTTGGATCCCTCAACACCTTCCACAGACCCTGCCTAGCAGCAATGTCCCTTGGGACCTGACCAGCTCTATCAGTAGTATTGCTGCTGAGCCACTCTTGATGGTTGGACATTGGAATCCCTCACTCAGAGTATATTTTGTTCTCTTGACACTTTCAGTGCTTCCTCCAAGTGTTGTTCAACACGGAGGACTGATTCGTCAGCCGCAGGAGCCGACCCGTGGTAATCAGCAGGGGTCCCCTTGTCCATGTTTAATCTGTAGCCACTAGACTTCCTGCAGGTCCAAAGTCAATGTTGTGAACTCCCAGAGCAAACCCCGCCCCCCCCCCCCAACTGTACAGCACTGTGCCGCCACCTCTACTGTGCCTGTCATTCCTGCCAGTGGGATTGGACATATCCAGGCACAGTGCTGGTGATGTCTGGGACATTGTCTGTAAGGTATGATTCCATGAGTGTGACTGTATCAGGCTGGTACGGGATTAGTCTATGAGACAGCTATCCCAGTTTTGGCACTAGCCCCCAGATGTTAGCATGGTAGACTTTACTGGGTCAGTCTTCACGGTTGAAGACACAAGTAATATCCCAACAATTCAAGAGAGTGAGAGGGCAGAGCTGAGCATAGTAGCCATCACCAAGGAGAAGGTGCTAGAAAAACTGAATGTCCTGAAGCACTTGGACCAGATGAACTACACCCCAGCGTTCTAAAGGAGGTAGCTGAAGAGATAGTGGAGGTGTTAGTGATGATCTTTCACTAGAATCAGGAAGGGTCCCAGAGGACTGGAAATTCACTAACGTGACACGCCTGTTTAAAAAGGGAGTAAGGCAAAAGATGGAAAACTACAGACCGATTAGCCTAACCTCAGCCATGGGCAAGATCCTGGAACCCATTGTGAAGGATGAGATTTCTGAATACTTGGAAGTGTATGGTAAAACAGGGCAAAGTCAGAATGGTTTCATCAAGGGGAGGTCATGCTTGGCAAATCTTAGAGTCATAGAGATGTACAGCATGGAAACAGACCCTTCGGTCCAACCCATCCATGCCGACCAGATATCCCAACCCAATCTAGTCCCACCTGCCAGCACCCGATATCCCTCCAAATCCTTCCTATTCATGTACCCATCCAAATGCCCCTTAAATGTTGCAATAGAATTGTTTGAGGAAATAACAAGCCGGTTATACCAATGAGAGCCAATGGATGTTATTTACCTGGACTTCAAGAAGGCTTTTGACAAGGCACAACACAGGAGGCTACTGAGTAAGCTAAGGGCCCATGATGCTAGAGGCAAGGTGCTGACGTGGATAGAAGCGCGGCTGTCTGGCAGGAAGCAGAGAGTGGGGATAAAAGGGTCCTTCTCAGGATGGCAGCTGGTGTTCGACAAGGGTCAGTATTAGGACCACGACATTTTACTTTATGCATTAATGATCTAGATGAAAAACTTAACATATGAGGAACATTTGATGAATCTGGGTCTACAATCGATGGTGTTTAAAAGGGTGAGGGGGGGGGGTGGAATCTACAGAATACTGAATGGCCTGGACAGAGTGGATGTTGAGAAGATGTTTCCAATGGTAGGAGAGACTAGGACTCAAGGGCACAGCCTTAGAGTAAAGGAAGATCTTTTAGGATGGAGATACAGAGAAAGTTCTTCAGCCAGAGAGTGGTGACTCTATGGAATTCACTGCCACAGAAGGCTGTGGAGGCCAGGTCATTGAGTATATTTAAGACTGAGATAGATAGATTATTGAGCATCAAGGGGATCAAGGGTCACAGGGAGAAAGTGGGACAATGGTTGAGAAACGTATCAGCCATGACTGAATGGCAGAGCAGACCTGATGATGGGCTGAATGGCCCAATTTCTGCACCAGTGTCTTATGGTCTCATGCTTGACCAAGCTTTTTTTTATCATTATCATTTCTAACTATGCATGGGTCAATTCCAGATGGCCCACCTGGTTTCATTTCTTTGTTGAGACTTCATAGCGATTGACACAACTGAGTGGCTTGCTGGGACACAATCACCATTCATGGATTAAGTTAAAATTTGGAAGATTATAAAGATCTCAAAAAATCCTGGGGTCAAAGGAGTCCACAAAACTAAGGACAGGTGATGGGTTTGAATGTGAAATTTCAAAATGGAGGGTCTTTGACAGGGAGGTATGCAGGTTAGTAAATCAGAGGACACAGGAACATTAGGTACACGGGAACATTAGGGACACAGGAGCATTAGGTACACAGGAGCATTAGGGACACGGGAACATTAGGGACACAGTAACATTAGGTACACAGTAACATTAGGTACACGGGAACATTAGGCACACAGTAACATTAGGTACACAGGAACATTAGGTACACAGGAACATTAGGTACACGGGAACATTAGGTACACAGGAACATTAGGTACACAGGAACATTAGGTACACGGGAACATTAGGTACACAGGAACATTAGGTACACAGGAACATTAGCGACTGCATACAGGAACATTAGGGACACAGGAACATTAGGGACACAGGAGCATTAGGGACACAGGAACATTAGGGACTGCATATAGGAGTGTTAGGTACACGGGAACATTAGGTACACAGGAACATTAGGTACACAGGAACATTAGGGACTGCATATAGGAGTGTTAGGTACACGGGAACATTAGGTACACAGGAACATTAGGTATATGGGAACGTTAAGGACTGCAAACTCTTGCATCAAGAGAAACCTTTCATTTCATTTCCTTACCTTCTCTGTTGATCTCAGAATCTTAAATACCTGAATCAAATCACCCGTTAACCTTCCCAGCAGCACAAAGCCCAGTGAATCCTTACTCCGTAGGGGCTAGCGCCATCACCCGATGAGGTTGTGTTCCAAAGTCATTGCTTCCTTTCCAAGCTCAGGGTGTGATGGGCTCGCAGCAAATCCTCCTCCACTTTACCTTGAAGTTGTAAAATCTGTTCACCTTGGTTATTATTCTCCGGAGCTTTCTGACTACAATGTATACACGCAGGACTCTGAGTCTATGTGAGCCGCAATTTTTAACAAGGTTTCAGTCATTTTGAATTTCTGATCAGCTCTGTCTTTGGTCCAAAAGTCGTCATTGCCAAAATGGATTGCCCCTGACTGGGGTAACAATGTGGCCGCCCTCACGGTGAGTCTGATTGGCTGGGATGGTATGTGAGTATTTCATCCGGAGTGAGGGAGCAAGACAAGAACCTTTCTCTGCTGAGGTGTGTGGGTGGTGGGTGGTGGGTGGGTACACGTACTCATGTAGGCGATTGATGATCAGTTGAAAGGGTCTCACCCTCACCCTGCTGTGGCTGGGACAGACCCATGAGGGGTCTGCCACAAGCAAATGCCGCTAGGTGTTTACTGCAGGATGAGCTGCTGCATTGGGTCAAGGCAAAGTCAGATCACAAGGAACCAACCGGACCCGATTCTGTTGGGTTCCATATGACGTCCTCTTCTCCCATCCATCAGCCATGCTCATGATCACTAAAGCCCATTAATATTCAGTCACCTGATCTTATGACATGTTGGCAGGAATGCCCACATTGACAGAACTCACGGCAATCAGCAAGGATGATGGGGGGGGGGCAGGGCATGCAGTGAGGAGGATGTCAAGTGGCAGTACCATGAGGCCAGCCCAGCTCTGGGACCCCTGAAATGGCAGGTAACCTGAAGGGTGGTCTCCTGTGTGCCTTTGGTTCAGAGGTACTCAGGGCGTCCTCGAGGTCACCCGGAATTGGGAAAGAGAAATAATCTGCTAAAAGCCACTTCCTAACCCCAGTGACACTACTTTCCCTGTGGCTGGGATCCCGCGAGGATCCTGGGTTCCTGGTGTAGTTCCAGCAGCCACCTCCCCCTGCTCGCTGGCGCTGACCTTCATCAGAGCTCAGCTCCTGGTGGGCCATGACTTGCCACCGTCAGAGTCTTTGATCTCAGTGAGAACCCACTGTTATGCAACAGAAGCAACTTGAGACTCATGTCCATGAGTCTCTTACCTGCTCAATCTAGCAATGTCTCTGAAACATTATATGTGTCTTCAGAATGTTGGGTTATGTCACTCCTATCTAAGTCGTTAATGAATATTATGATCAGAAGATGCTTCCGCAGAGATTTTTGTGATTTTTCCCATTTTTCAAATTTGAGTCCATACCTGATGAATAAGGATGGAGGTCTCGTTGGGTTAGGGTCTGGGGGGTGTCAGCATGCGTACAGACCATACGAGAAAATAAATACACCAGTTTATTTTCATCATGCACCAAGCATTAAAACAATCCTTGGAATAAGCTCCAATCCTTAGAGCTCTCACCAAAAGCTTTTGAGCATGCTCCCAGCTGCCAGACTTTCTGGTGCCACATGAAGGCAGCTAACTGTGTGCGTTCGGTGGGTAGAGCTGTTGCCTCTGAGTGAGAGGGCGGTAAAATTCAAGGGCGTCCTCCAGGGAGCTGGTGTATCATCCAGGTTGATGCTGCTTGAGGTGCTGTGTTTTTTGGAAACTAAGGCCCTGTCCTCTCGCGCAAGATGATCAGAAAGACCCCACAGTGCTATTTTGAAAAAAAAACCGAGGCAGCCCTGAATGTCCTGGTAAATATTCACCCCTCAATCAACTTCACTATAATGAATGGTCTGGTCATTATCAGATTGCTGTTTGTGGGTGTTTTCTGTGCATAATCTGTGTTTTCTGTGTAAGGATGTGGACCAGACTTCATTGGCTTTAACGGGCTTTGAGTGCTCACGAAAGGTGCTACAGAAATGCAAACACTTTCTTCATGGTTTTCCTAATTGAATTAAAACAGAGCTATTTCCATAGAAACTGCAAATGTGTTGCTGGTCAAAGCACAGCAGGCCAGGCAGCATCTCAGGAATAGAGAATTCGACGTTTCGAGCATAAGCCCTTCATCAGGAATAAGAGAGAGAGCCAAGCAGGCTAAGATAAAAGGTAGGGAGGAGGGACTAGGGGGAGGGGCGATGGAGGTGGGATAGGTGGAAGGAGGTCAAGGTGAGGGTGATAGGCCAGAGTGGGGTGGGGGCGGAGAGGTCAGGAAGAGGATTGCAGGTTAGGAGGGCGGTGCTGAGTTGAGGGAACCGACTGAGACAAGGTGGGGGGAGGGGAAATGAGGAAACTGGAGAAATCTGAATTCATACCTTGTGGTTGGAGGGTTCCCAGGCGGAAGATGAGGCGCTCCTCCTCCAGCCGTCGTGTTGTTGTGTTCTGCCGGTGGAGGAGTCCGAGGACCTGCATGTCCTCGGTGGAGTGGGAGGGAGAGTTAAAGTGTTGAGCCACGGGGTGATTGGGTTGGTTGGTTCGGGCGGCCCGGAGGTGTTCTCTGAAGCGTTCCGCAAGTAAGCGGCCTGTCTCACCAATATAGAGGAGGCCACATCGGGTGCAGCGGATGCAATAGATGATGTGTGTGGAGGTACAGGTGAACTTGTGGCGGATATGGAAGGATCCCTTGGGGCCTTGGAGGGAAGTGAGTGTGGAGGTGTGGGCGCAAGTTTTACATTTCCTGCGGTTGCAGGGGAAGGTGCCGGGGGTGGAGGTTGGGTTGGTGGGGGGTGTGGATCTGACGAGGGAGTCACGAAGGGAGTGGTCCTTGTGGAACGCTGATAGAGGAGGGGAGGGAAATATATCCTTGGTGGTGGGGTCCGTTTGGAGGTGGCGGAAATGGCGGCGGATGATACGTTGTATGCGGAGGTTGGTGGGGTGGTAGGTGAGAACCAGTGGGGTTCTGTCTTGGTGACGGTTGGAGGAGCGGGGCTCAAGGGCGGAGGAGCGGGAAGTGGAGGAGATGCGGTGGAGGGCATCGTCGATCACGTCTGGGGGGAATCTGCGGTCCTTGAAGAAGGAGGCCATCTGGGCTGTGCGGTGTTGGAATTGGTCCTCCTGGGAGCAGATGCGGCGGAGACGAAGGAATTGGGAATATGGGATGGCGTTTTTACAGGGGGCAGGGTGGGAGGAGGTGTAGTCCAGGTAGCTGTGGGAGTCAGTCGGTTTATAATAGATGTCTGTGTTGATTCGGTCGCCCGAGATAGAAATGGAAAGGTCTAGGAAGGGGAGGGAGGAGTCTGAGACAGTCCAGGTGAATTTCAGGTCGGGATGGAAGGTGTTGGTGAAGTTGATGAACTGTTCAACCTCCTCGTGGGAGCACGAGGCAGCGCCGATACAGTCATCGATGTAGCGGAGGAAAAGGTGGGGGGTGGTGCCAGTGTAGTTGCGGAAGATGGACTGTTCCACATATCCTACGAAGAGGCAGGCATAGCTGGGGCCCATGCGGGTGCCCATGGCAACTCCTTTAGTTTGGAGGAAGTGGGAGGATTGAAAAGAGAAGTTATTCAGGGTGAGGACCAGTTCAGTCAGTCGAAGGAGGGTGTCAGTGGAAGGGTACTGGTTGGTGCGGCGGGAAAGGAAGAAGCGGAGGGCTTTGAGTCCTTCGTGATGGGGGATGGAGGTGTACAGGGTCTGGATGTCCATAGTGAAAATAAGGCGTTGGGGACCGGGGAAGCGAAAATCCTGGAGGAGGTGGAGGGCGTGGGTGGTGTCCCGAACGTAGGTGGGGAGTTCTTGGACTAAAGGGGACAGGACCGTGTCGAGGTATTGGGAGATGAGTTCGGTGGGGCAGGAGCAGGCTGAGACAATGGGTCGGCCGGGGCAGGCAGGTTTGTGGATTTTGGGCAGGAGGTAGAAACGGGCGGTGCGGGGTTGTGGGACTATGAGGTTGGAGGCGGTGGATGGGAGATCCCCTGAGGTGATGAGGTCCTGGATGGTCTGGGAGATGATGGTTTGGTGGTAGGAGGTGGGGTCGTGGTCAAGGGGGCGATAAGAGGAGGCGTCCGCGAGCTGGCGTTTGGCTTCAGCGGTATACAGGTCAGTGCGCCAAACTACCACCGCGCCTCCCTTGTCTGCGGGTTTGATGGTGAGGTTGGGATTGGAGCGGAGGGAGTGGAGGGCTGCACGTTCTGAGGGTGAGCGGTTGGAGTGGGTGAGAGGGGTGGACAGGTTGAGTCGGTTAATGTCACGGCGGCAGTTGGCTATAAAGAGGTCGAGGGCGGGTCATAGAAAGGTTGGCTGGGCAAAATGACTGAAAACCACAGCAGGATGTTATGATACACAGGCAGGAAAAGAGACTGCAAGATGTCATAGGCCCAGGGCTTGTTGGAAAAATCAGTGCTGGTCCCTTTTTTCGAAAAGCTGTTCCTTTTCTCAAGGACATTGTGTCCTTGGTTTGTTCAGCGGGGTCGTAAACAGTTCCCGGCACCGAGGTGACTAGTTTGGTACAGAGATGAAAAAGGATTTTGATAGGCCTTTTGTTTATATGTGAACAGATGTGACTTCAGGCCAAAGTGGGTCATGTTTTAGAAGTCGCCTGTATAATGAAAGGGGAGTGGTCAGCTCTTGAACTGAGTAGTTCAGTCCAGAACTAGTTGGGAGTTCAACTGTGTGGACACAGACTGGTAAACTCTCTCTCTCCTTCTGCCCATCGTACTTCAACCTGTAAACATTTGTTCCATATTTTTAAAGTGGTTTGCTTATTGGGACTGTTGTGTGCATTCGGAACAGTATAATTCAGTCTAGTTTGGCTAGGTACTGTAAGGGTTCTTTATTTTGTACTTCGTGTTTCATTGTGTAATTTTGTGAATAAATATTTTGCCTGTTTTAAAACCTGGTAGTCAACCTCGCTAACTTACTCTGGGTAATTTTCACTGTACATTTACCAAAACAATTTGCAAAGCTACGGTCTGGGCTGCCTGCTTACGGATGTTTTGAGTGGTCTGGCCTCATCCATAACAGTGCCACTTTAATGGCATTCACCAGCAAGTAACAGTAAGTTGCGGTACAAATGGGAGACACCACAAACTGCATTTCACTGCTTGTTGTTTCTGTGTTGCTCCACCTCATGAAATCACCACCTCACCCTCAAAACTCTGATGAGTTTTTAAAAAATTCGCTTAAATTATTCACTAAACTCACCACAGGAAGTTAGGCTAGTACTTTGCAACGTAAGGACCTTCTTGGTAAGGAGTTGTATGTGCCTGCATTGTCACTCAATCTGACCTGCTCAGAAAATAACCAGCTTATGCCGTGGAGTCTCATTCCTCCAGGTAGTGGATCATCCTTGGGAGTCTTTTGGGCGGCACGGTGGCACAGTGGTTAGCACTGCTGCCTCACAGCGCCTGGAGACCCGGGTTCAATTCCCGACTCAGGCGACTGACTGTGTGGAGTTTGCACGTTCTCCCCGTGTCTGCGTGGGTTTCCTCCGGGTGCTCCGGTTTCCTCCCACAGTCCAAAGATGTGCGGGTCAGGTGAATTGGCCATTCTAAATTGCCCATAGTGGTAAGGGGTAAGGCGATAATGTAGGGGTATGGGTGGGTTGCGCTTCGGCGGGTCGGTGTGGACTTGTTGGGCCGAAGGGCCTGTTTCCACACTGTAAGTAATCTAATCTTTCAAATTTGAAATGTAGTATTTTGCTTATTTTCCTTCCTATCTCTTGCTCCGATCTTTCCTTCGCCCTCTCAGGCATGAGCATGGTATGGACAAATGTTGCTAAGGGGGATAAAGCAGCAGCTATTTACTGCAAGATCCAAGAGGGTGACTACTCCTCCCGCTGCTCATTATGTCCGTGCAGTCGTGAATCTGAAGCGACGTATTGCTCTTTTATGTAAAAACCACAGTGGTTAGCACTGCTGCCTCACAGCGCCAAGAGACCTGGGTTCAATTCCCACCTCAGGCAACTGTCTGTATGGATTTTGCACGTTCTCCCTGTGTTTGTGTGGGTTTCCTCTGGGTGCTCCAGTTTCCTCCCACAGTCCAAAGATGTGCAGGTTAGGTGAATTGGCCATGCTAAATTGCCCGTAGGGTTAGGTGAAGGGGTAAATGTAGGGGAATGGGTCTGGGTGGGTTGCTCTACGGAGGGTCGGTGTGGACTTGTTGGGCTGAAGGGCCTGTTTCCACACTGTAGGTAATCTGATCTAATTGAACCAGATTGCCAAGAGGAGCCTGACTGGGTTTTGCTGGTCCTTTGATGAACAGTGTGACATGCAAACTCATGCAAAAGCATTCTCCCATTCCTGTTGTGGGAAAGATTGACCCACCTTTAGCGTTCTGAGAACCTCATTTCAGATGCTCATCCTGCTGTTAGGAATTTGGCCTCTAACCCAGTTAACCTCCCCAGGCCATCTAGTTTGTCGCTCAGAGGGTAGTGCCCATTCCACCCAGAGTTACTGCTGCCAACATCCATCAGGGCAGGGAATAGTTCAAGATGTGACAGCATTTAACCCAATAGACCGGCAAAAGTGGGGGGAAGGGTAGGTCTACAATTGGATTGGACAGGCAGGAGAGATGCAGGGTGGTGAAAGGGGAAAGAGGACACTGAAGGGGTAAGTAAATAGATTCGCCAACTGTGGCCACCAGGCACTCCAAGAGGGGAGTGACTAGAATGAGCTCTCATTGATCGATCTGTCTGTTCAATCCAGGTATAGTCATGATGTGTGAACCATTCCCCATCATCACCCAGGGTTGTGAGGAGAGGTGGAGGGGGGGGTGGGGTTCCCTCCTGTGAAGACAGATTGCTCTGAGCAACGAGAAGCTGCCGAGGATCCAGTGCCAATGTTAAGCACAGCAGGTGTGAAGAAGAGGTTCTAGAGTTATAAAGGGACCTGGATTAAATGGATCCAACGGGCTGACAAATGGAGTTCAATCTGGATGAACCTGAGGTGTTGCATTTTGGGATAACAAACAAGGGTAAGGCTTATACCATTAATGGTAGGGCCTTGGGTAGTGTTGTAGAACAGAGGGGAGCAGGTACATAATTCTTTGATGTTTGTGTCACAGGGAGATTGAAAAGGCGTTTGGCGTTCTGGCCTTCATTGCTCAGACCTTTGAGTATAAGAGTTGGGAGGTCACGTTGAGGTTATACAGGACATTGGTGAGGCTTCTTCTGGAGCACCAGTGCTGGTGGCCCAGTTGTAGGAAAGATACAATTAAGCTAGAAATGGTTCAGGAGAGATTTACCAAGGTGATGCTGGATGTGGATGGTTTGAGTTATAAAGAAAAACTGAGAGGTTGAGAGGCGACCTGATAGAAGTTAACAAAATAATGAGGTCGATAGATAGAGCTAATGGGAGTTGTCTTTGCCTGACGATGGGAGATTTCGAGTCTAGGGGGCACATTTTTAAGGTGAGAGGAGAGAGATTTAAAAAAAGACAGGAGGGGCAAATTTTACACAGAGGCTGGTTCACGTGTGGAACGAACTTCCTGAGGAAGTGGTGGATGCGAGTACAATTACAACGTTTAAAAGACATTTGGATAAGTGCATGGATAAGAAAGGTTTGGAGAGAGGAGAAAGTGAGGACTTGCAGATGCTGGACGAGAGTGTGTTGCTGGAAAAGCACAGCAGGTCAGGCAGTATTCGAGGAGCAGGAGAATCGACGTTTCGGGCATAAACTCTTCATCATTTGGAAGGAAATGGGACAGGAGCAGGCAGGTGGGGACAGTTTAATTTGGGATTGTGTTTGGGCTGGACTGGTTGGACCAAAGGATCTGTTCCCTTGCTGCATGTCTCTATGACACTATGATGTGCGAATGCAATCGTGAACATTTACCACAGGCATATCATCAGAACAATGATTTGTGTTTATTCATTGCCTTATATATATATCAGTGATACTTCAAAACACTTCACTTACAGACCTCCTCCAGTATTACCCTGTCTCTGTTGCTGTTATTTTTCTGCTTTCATTCCCATCCTCGAAGCTCAGTATCAGGCAATAAATGACATTCCTGAGTGCAGTAAGGCACATGTATACAAAGCTCATGGGGGTTCTAACCAGTTCGTGTGATCGCACTGTAATGCTTGCTGCTAATTACAAGGCAATTTGATTAAAATATCATTTGAAAATCTTCCAGAACACTTCCTTTGGTCATTGGGTGATTGACATTGATTCTGGCAGACTCCTTTCCACTGAAAAGAGTTGCTACTCCTCCAGAAAAAGAAAACATCTGTCAAGAAATCTGTTGCTTGGAGAGAGCATATAGTTTAGTTGATCAGGTAAGGTAAAAAATAAAAACCTTTCGAAAGGAAATTAGGAATCAGAATCAAAAATGTGTTAGGGATAAACCACTTAGCTACCCAACATACAATAAAGAATTCCTGATGGGTGAACGGAGGTGTGTGTGAATCCCTGAGCAAACATTTCAATCACATAATTAGGCCCAATTTTTAATTCTCTCCAAGTTTTGCCTCCATTTCTCTTACTTGTCAGCTCCTAAATATTAAAACTGAGAATTGGAGAGTTTTTCCTTCTCTGTTTCTCTCATTGTACGTTCCAAGATTAGATTATGTCTCTGACACTGGGTTGTCATGACAATGCAGCCAGCTTTGTTCTGTGTCAGTACAGGAGTAAAGGAGGAAGTGGAAAGTCCATTCCTCACAGCCAGGCCGCAGGACTGGAAACCGTGTGATAAACCCACAGAGAAAGTGACACAGAATGGAAAGCTGGGAAATGGTTTACACTAAGATGAAAACAGGAAGTGTTTTATTTCAAAACACAAGCGAATGGATGCATTTCGACGAATCTGGAGAGGTATACCAAGAAAGTACTGACATTCCCATAGAACCTTTCACAACCTCACTGTTATGGGAAGTGCAATCGCCAATTTGTGCGCAGGAATATCTAACAAACAATAATGCGATGAGCTATCACATAATCTGTTGTTTAGTGATTTTGGATAAGGGACAAATATAGGCACAGACTGCAGATAGGGTGAGAGGAAGAGGGTGGGAGGAGATTCAAGTTGGGGGGACAAAGACTGGCAATGTTTATTTGGATAAAATAGCCTGTTTCAGTGCTGGAAATTGAATGCCGTGTGGAGTCCTTCTTGGGGATATTTTTCTGTATGAAGTAACGTACATTCTGCATCACACCAGAGCAGTCCCTCAATTGAGGCCTAGGGCCTAGATTTCACTGGCACAGGGAAATCAATCCAGCTGGGATAACGCTGACACAGTATTGTATCATGGGATTAGATTGAAATGGTAGGTCAGGCCTCTGTGTAGTGCTAGTGCATTTATTTAACTTTCCTGTTCTCTAAGCCTTCCTGGGGAGCTTTGAAAGGAACTTTGAAATGCTAACTAGCAATTACTGGGAGAGTGATTACCGATTCCATCCCATTTACATAAAGGGGGAAGTGTTTCCCAGGCTTGAGCCACCCCAAAGTATTTGTTTAAGAACAAATTACTGCAGATGCTGGAATCTGTGATGAAAATGCTGGAGTTCACAGCAGGTCAGACAGCATCCGAGGAGAGAGAGCAAGCTATTATCTCAAGTCTACTGATGAAGAGACATCCAAACTCGAACTGTGAGCTTGCTCTCAGACCCTCCATGACCTCCAACATTTGTAATTTTCAATAAAGTATTTCTTTGCTGTGCTGTGGAAAATGCAGCAGCTGACCTGTGCAGAGTAGGATCCCAGAACAGCTCTCATGATTCGATAATAATAAAATAAACCTGGTTTATTTTTTAAAAATAGTGATATTGGTGAGGGATCTGCATGGACTGAGGGAACTAGGGTGGACTCCCTCGCTCACCTTCCCACCCACAGACATCTGGCCGTGATGGTGCTGTCGCTTGTGGGATCTTGCTGTGCAGAGACACACCACGCCAGTTTTCCTGCGTCACAGCTGTGATTTACACTTTACAGTCAGCAGAGTGCCTTTGAAGTCTTCCTGGATGTCCAATGCCTCTCGGTTTCTCTTATTTTCTTTCCTTCCCCTTTCATCTATTTGTGGCAGGAATGAGAAAGTGAGTCATGTCTTTGGAATGTGTTGGTGTCTGGCTGTGAAACGTCTCACTGCACAAACAGCGCAATTCAGCGGGCAGCGCACCCTCTCTGCGGATTGTTTGAACACATGGGACACGCCGAAGGCAAATGTAAACGGCAGCAAAGAAGGGGGGAGCTCGGGCAATTGAAACCAGATCTCTTCTGGTTAACCATTTCCCATCAGCACTGACTCGAGCTGGGCAGGCAAATCGAACAATGGAAAGCCTCATAGCCATCTCCTCATCAGGACTGCCCACGTCTGTCCTTTCAACTTCAATTTCATGGGCTGCTTCCACAACAAGGAAATGGATCAGACAAAGCGAGAGACAGGGGATAAAGGAAGCACTCTCTGGGATCTGAACAGGGCGACACGGTGGCTCAGTGGTTAGCACTGCTGCCTCACAGTGCCAGGGACACGGGTTCATTCCCAACCTCAGGCAACTGCCTGTGCGGAGTTTGCACATTCTCCCCGTGTCTACCTGGGTCTCCTCCCACAATCACAAAGGTGTGCAGGCTGGGTGGGTTGGGCACATGGGAAATGTGGTGGTTATGGGGATGGGGTGGGATGGTCTTTGGAGGTCAGTATGGTTCAAATGGCCAGCTTCCACACTGTAGGGATTCTGTAATTCAAATGGGATTTGAAAGGATCTGTTCTCAGGCCTCAGCTTAGAAATTTGGAGCACACGCATGCCCACTGAGTGACTGAGGCATTTGGAGTTTGCAACAATGAGTCCCTGACAGGCCAGGGTATGGAACAAAGGCAGGTAAGTGGAGGTAAAAACCAGAAACTAATCAACAGCAGGATGGGCTCCAGGGGTGAATGACCTCACCTGGTTTTTGGATTGGAATGAGCCAGTTGTTACCCTGTTAGTGTTTCGAAAGAAATGAGAGGAGGCACCGAGGTATTTTTTTGAAATATAGAGAGCACAGCAGCCATCTCCACCAAACAGCACTGTGAGCATAGATGAAGAGCATTGTGGGTGGCACGGTGGCACAGTGGTTACACTGCTGCCTCACAGCGCCTGAGACCCGGGTTCAATTCCCGCCTCAGGCGACTGTCTGTGTGGAGTTTGCACGTTCTCCCTGTGTCTGTGTGGGTTTCCTCCGGGTGCTCCAGTTTCCTCCCATAGTCCAAAGATGTGCGGGTCAGGTGAATTGGCCATGCTAAATTGCCCGTAGTGTTAGGTAAGGGGTAAACATAGGGGTATGGGTGGGTTTCGCTTCGGTGGGTCGGTGTGGACTTGTTGGGCTGAAGGGCCTGTTTCCACACTGTAAGTAATCTAATCTAATCTGTAAGATCTGTATTAGTTCAAGTAAATAGTAGGATAAACCCTCCCAGCTTTTCATGGTATTAATGTGCAGAGATTAGATTAGACTAGATTAGACTTACAGTGTGGAAACAGGCCCTTCGGCCCAACAAGTCCACACCGACCCGCCGAAGCGCAACCCACCCATACCCCTACATATACCCCTTACCTAACACTATGGGCAATTTAGCATGGCCAATTCACCTGACCCGCACATCTTTGTGACTGTGGGAGGAAACCGGAGCACCCGGAGGAAACCCACGCAGACACGGGGAGAACGTGCAAACTCCACACAGTCAGTCGCCTGAGTCGGGAATTGAACCCGGGTCTACAGGCGCTGTGAGGCAGCAGTGCTAACCACTGTGCCACTGTGCCGCCCACATACACTTTTACATACACTTTGAAAAGTTGAAAGGGCATCAGTATAAAGATCTCAATGAGACATAGCACCTCTGACATAGCAGCACTCCCTCAATACTTCACTGCTGGGCTTGACTGAATTTAGGAACCCATCTTAGTGTGGGATTTTATCTCACAGACATCAGAGGCCGGAGCACTAGCCAGTGAGACACAGCTCGGCACATTCATTTAGTGAGAGACACTCATCACCACCACTTCCCTGGTTCCGAATCCCAGCTTCTGCCAACACTCAGCCTCGGTACAAAGTGCGGCCGGAGCAGAACGCGAACACAGATCCTGCTGTGACTCTCTTGCCCAGCGAGCTCATCAGTCACCGTCACCAGGAGAGACCAAGTGGCTCAGTCAGTTCCCAGTCAGGCACCTAACCCCCATACAGCAACGCCCAGCCCCAGCATTCACAAACTGTGCAGGCAACAGCAAACCTGAAGAGGAGAAATTATAATTAACTTAATCACACCTCGATGAAACAGCTGAAGGGTGCTATTAATTATGCAATAATAGCCCTGCAGAAATATAGTAGCTTGTAATTGAGGGCAGGCAATTTGACAAGGAAGAGACTCTGGGTTCAGTCCTTTAATTATGCCACTTACCTTCAATTACAACCCACTGTAAGATAGTGGGTGGGCTGCTGCTTTTTATTAAATCACATCTTAAAGGGACATGCTATTCCATAACAGAACCTTTCAATACTGAGACTGTGCTGTCAATTGGGGCTGTTAAAAACGTTGGGAACCCACCAGCTATTTTAGTCATTGTTGCTTCAACTTTCAGTCTGATTACCCTCCTCCTTCCTCCCCCAAACTTCTCAGTGTTTTCATTCTTCGTGTGTGTTCAAACCTTCCGTACTCTCACCCTCTTATTCAGTTTCCTTTTTCATTTTGATGAAAGGATGTTCGCCTCTCATCAGGGATTGACATCACTGAGTGAGGAGGCGGCAGCATTAAAGAGCTTGCATTTATGTAGTGCCTTTCACTAGCTCAAGATTCGCAACATGCTTCACAGCCCATGAGGCATTTTTTTTTAAAGTGCGGCCAAAGCTGTACTGTAGAAAGCGTGGTGGCTAATTAGCGCACAATGTGCTCTCACAAAGAGCGAAATTAAAGGTACAATAAAACCTAAAAGCTATGGCAGATGGTAACAATAACTTAGAATCCAATTTCTAGGATAATATTGTCAAACGATGGCATAGAGCTTGCTGAAGACGGAATTGACAGATGTACAGTAGCTGTCCCTCATTTGATAAGCTTTTTTTTTATCTTTTAAGGATGTTAATTAAATCACAGAGACTCAGGGATCCCTGAATCGCAATTACTCTATACCATGGAGCACTTCACAATGAGTGAACTAATTCTGAACAAAACTAAAGGGCTGATGATTTTGTTGATCGTCCTGTGCTCTGTGATTGTTTTATAATGTATTCCCTGATGGGAGGGTAAACTCTTAGCGCTTGGAAGTTGGCAATAAAACTTCAGCACCAAGTTAAACTTGGTCAACATGTTGTACAGCAGACATTTGGCAACTAATTTTCACACAGGGAGCTCCCATTCCTAATAATGACCAGACTATGAGTTCCCATCATGTTGAGTGAGAAAATGGGACACCAGGGTGAACTAATCTTGCTGCTCCTCTTTGAATAGTGCCATGAGATCAGAGGATCTACATCCATCTCAGAGAGCTTCATGTCTCTCCTGAAAGGTGCAATCTCCAACACTCCCTCAAGTCCTGCACCAGGGAGTGAGTCAAGATGAAGAGCTGAAGCCTCATGGAGTGAGAGAGGATTGAATCCACCACTGACTGAGTAAAAGCCCAGTTACATTAAGGCTTATGTAGGTAGAATGCCAGTTTAGAAAGCCTAAAGACAGATGCTTCCGACCAACATCTCCAGAGATTCAGCTTGCAGCAAGAGACTGACTGTCTGGGCAATGGGTCACAAAGACTAGACACCCAAGGGAATGCAGTGAATTCATGTGTTTCCCATGTTAATGTTTCAAAATCTCTTTGCGTTAATTGAACCAAGGCTCTTCCCCTCCTACCTTTGTGCTGATTTGTAATCGCCAGCACATGTAGCCCAATTAATTTGTTACCTATAGATTGCTAGTTTCGCCTTGTACAGTTATCTGGATAATGCCAATTGCTCCATTTGTTGGCACTCTTCATTTTAAAAAATCTTGAATATCAAAGATGCTTAGAATTGCAATCCCATTAATGATGATTGGTGCTCACTCCAAACCCAGTGGCCACAAAGACTTGTACATTATGCTGTGTGTGATACACTCAAGACTGTACAATGAGGGCAAGAAAATTCCAGGGTCCTGCCTGTCCAGCAACAAATCAGTTGGGCCCTTTTGGGACTCAACATTGCCAACCCTTCAAAGCTGCCCTGGAGTCTCCAGAATTAACGATGAATCTCTGATTATAAAATCAGTCGTGAATCCCTCGATTAGTTCACTGAGAATTTGTTAATTTTCAATTGGCTTGATGAGACTTCAGAGGCCACAAGGGTGGACAACTTTCATGAACGATAAAGGAAGCTGGAGGTCACAGGTTAGAGACCAGAGACAGTGTGATGAAACCTCAAAGTTGAGTACTCGAGAGAGAGGTTTTTTTTGTAGATCCATTGTCCTCTTGGTTTGACTGTGCACAGTCTCAAGCCTAGGCCCTCATCTCAGCCACTCTGCCAAATGGTGCTGAAACACTTTTTGTCCTTAATCCATCTTGTACACTGGTAATTTATTCAAAATTCCTCCATTCAAAAAGGCCAAGGGTGACAGGGTTATCTGAGCTCATTCCTAAGTATGAAATATCAGGCAACAATCTGAAGTGCTGGAGTTAAGAGTTAATGAAGGAATATTCCCTCAGTAGATGTCAGCCAGAGCCTAATGGATAGATTCTTCAGTGTAATCAGTTGATCATTGACTCAAATTCTCACTGAGTCCATAATCCAAGCTGACAGTCCAGGTAATACAGAGGGAGTGCCACACTGTCAGAGGGACTGAACTTTCAAAGAAATGTTCAACCCAGCCTCTGTTTGCCCTCCCACATGGACACAAAACATTTGGCACCACTACTCTGAAGAACAGCAGGGAGAGCTATCTCCATACATTTCCCATGCAGTCAACAGCACTCAAAATATACCCGCCAGCCACTCGCACATTGCCGGTTGTGGGAGAGTTATTGTTCTGTCCTGATGCCTCAAATGTATGTAAATACATGTATGTGTAAGCGATGTCTGGTTAGTTCGGATAAAGTCAAACTCCAATGTTTG